>NC_056734.1:740639890-740656635 GCF_019279795.1 Protopterus annectens | reverse complement strand
AGATTGTCCAAGATACGTTCTCTCAGCACGAGGCCAAACTGTCAGTGTACTAGAGATGAGTAGTTCTAATGTTGCAAACCTTTCGGGACTATTGCAATTCATACAGACAACCTGTCAGTCATCTGGTATGTAAACAAGGAGGAATCTGATCCTACCCATTATGCAGACAGGCAATGAGAATTTGGGAATGGGCAATCTCTTCAAGCTGCTTTCTGATTGCCGCGCACATTGCGGGGAAACCAGTGTGGTAGCAGACATCCTCAGCATGTCAATTCTGACCCTTCACAAATGGTCCCTCAATCAAGCAGTAACGGACCAGATTTTCAGCCACTGGCGCCAACCTTGCTCTGATCTTTTTTGCTTCTCCCCTAAACAACAAATGCAGCAAGTATTTTGCTCTGATCTTCCTGAAAGTGGAGTCACAGAGGAATGCTCTAGTCCACCATTGGCCCCAGGCATCATTTATGCTTACCTAGCAGACTGAAGTGCCCAGAGATTCTCATTGCACCCTTCTGGTCTCGTCAGGTATGGTTTCTTTTCCTATGATCTAACCTGAAGCATCTCCCTTGGGTACAGGATCCAGTCAGGACCTCATCTCCCATCCTCCAGAGCATCAACCCAATCTGCACACACTCAAGTTGACCGCATGGTTTCTCCACTTCCAGTGATTATAAGAAAGTCCAGGCTAGATTCCCCAGTATGCGACATAACCTTGGCCTCTCAAAGTTCCCACAAAACGGGTCTATAACAGTAAGTGGAAAATATTCACGATTTTGGCTTCAGAGGAGAATATTTGATCTATATACAGTTCTGACATCAGCTGTTCTCCTTTTTCTGAGTTCACTTTTTTATGATGCACCAGTTTCTCTACCATTAAGTTGCAGTTGACTGCCATTTCTAATTTTCATTTAGGAAGGGGATCTTCTGCTAGTTCCTCGTTGAAATTATGCAAGTATTTTGAGGGGTATTTTTCTGCTAAGGCCTCCAGTAAAAGACCCTTCTCCCCCTTGGAATCTTACAGTTGTCCTTCAAGGCCTCAAAACCTTTGAACCAGAAGATAATTGTGACTTGAAATTTCTTTAATTCAGGACTATATGCTTGGTGGCCATCACATCAGTCAAGAGAATATCTGAACTGCAAGCTTTTTCAGCCAAACCTGTTTACATTCATAAAGACAGTGTCCCTGAGAATTGATCCTTTTTTTTAACCTCAAGTAGCAGTATAATCCAACATTAACCAGTCTATTTAGTTGCTGGTTTTCTTTCAAGAATATTCAAATAAAGGAGATTATATGTTGCATCTTCTAGATGTTCAAAGACACTTGTGTTTCTATCTGCACAGGACAAAGAAGTATGGAAAATCTGATAAACTCTTTGTATCCTTTTCTTTGTATTGTTTGAGCCAAGCACTATCTAAGGTTACCCTGGCTAAATGGATAACAGATTGCATTTCTAGCATTTAAATTGGACATTGTGCCCAGAAGCAGGGCATTCTTTGGCTCAACTAATACAAAGCTGAAAAATATATTTTTTCACATAGCATAGTTGTTTTTCAGTGCTTTGAAGAATTAAATCGGACGATCTGACTTATTCCTTAGGGACCACCCAGGAGTTACTTAGCTGGCGACTCTGACCCAAGTTACTTAGCTGGGGGCTCTGTCCCAACAGTGAAGAATGAAAAGGACAACATCAGATATAGAAGTTATGTACTTAACATAACTTGGCATTTGTGTTGTCCATTTTCATTCTTCCTCACTTCCCTGCCATCCACCTCCAGCCTTGGTATCTTCGAGAAGTTACCTAGAGGAATTTGGAACCCATAAATACCTGGCTTGGGCCCCAGCAACTCTTAAGCTGTTCTATGTCTTCCTGGTAATATTACCTATTAGGGCAGAAAACTTGATCTGCGGAGTTAAGGAAGGTATGATGCATTATGTGAACAGGAGTAGTTTAAGACTCTGATCCTAAAGTCTTGTGAATGCGGCCTAAAAGTATATGAAGACCTTACAGTGAGGAAGAATTAAAATGGACAGCACTGATGCCAAGTTATGTTAAGTACATAACTTCTGTTTAGATGTCCTTATCCTGCCAGACCCTGCTCCCAGAAGACTTGAGCAGCTTCTCCTCATAGCTCAGCTTCTTAGGTGACTTGGAGTTGAGGCCTTCCTTCTCCATGGTAGTTAGGTTAGCCGGGTCCCTCTGTAGTTTTTCCATTTTTCCATTTACCTTGACTGGGGCAGAATGATACAGGCCTTTGCCAAGATGCAGATTGAGATGAGCATTCTATGGTGGTTAGAGAATGACCCATAATTGGATTGTCCATGCTTCCTTCCCTGGGCCTTGTTTTGGCACATGGAGATTCATGTCTGGCAATATTCCATCACACTCCAGCAGTGAATAGGCTTCCCCCTTTGGCCCTAATGTCTCTAGTGATATCATTGGCCTTTATGTCAAGCATGTTGGTATTGTGGACCACTAGGCCCAGATGATCAATTGAGGTTTTTTGGCACGGACATTTGCTTTACCGTGATTCTGGTTTTGGCTTCATTGACTTTTAAAACATCAATGCAGATGACTCCCTTGGCATTAGAGTACGTGTCTGTCTAGGGTTTAAAGCCCCATGTGAGTCAATTATGACATCTTGGACTTCGGTGCATCACTGTAACACTTTTGGTGCTAATCCTGGCACTGAGTGTTGGGCACCAGGTGACAGTCCTACCTATTGCACTGACAGATCCCAGGGAGTCTGCTTCCACTTTAACTTCATCCCGATGAGTCTGTCAGTAAAGCATCTTGATTCTTTCATCCTTATCTTAGAATGAGAGGAAACTGAAAGCCACAAATCCAGTGTGTCCAGAGCAAAATCCTCTACTAATTTGATGAATCCTCTTGAGTGTGCAGAGGAAGAGAAGATGCCTGGAGTTCCCTGATGGCGTCTCTCACTCTCAACACTTATCTAGATGAAGTAGCTTCCTGCATTCTCCTCCTTATGATACTACATCTGGGGAAATACTGCTGTTTATGCTTCAGAAGGGGGTCATTGATTCTACCTCCCTGGAGGAATAAATATTACAAGAGGCTTTTCCTTTGCCCCTCCAACATCTTGGGTGGCCACTTCTGTTGAGTGAACAATTGCATTGGTAGTAAGCAGGGTTGATACTGCATAAGCTATCTCTAGAAAACTTGATAATATCCTTCTTGCACCTCAGTACCCCCAAGGCAGTCCTGGTGTAAGGCTGTCCTGGCAGACTCCATCATAGTGTCAGAAGCCATTAAATAGAGACCTCGAAGGACTAGTGAGAGTTCTGAGCCTTTGGATTGTTTTGTGAAGCCTATTTTATGCCTCATGTACAGTCTCAGTCAGTTTTTTGAACTATGTGACCTATATGATGCATTTTCAACATTATCTAGTAGAATGTACACTAGGCATTATAAAAAGAAATGCCTCAGTGATCTACTAAGAAAGCTGGAGTCACAAATGGCAACAATGGCCACTGTTTATGCACGCTGTATGAGACTGTAAGGCTGGTGAAGGAGCAGAAGTGGCTGGATCAGGCATAGCAATATGTTGATTGGAAGATTGCAATGCCTCAGACGACTTTAAGGTGTCCTTTAGTAATACGTCATATGACAGGTCCTTCCTGTTTGGACCATAGGTGAAGGACAGGCTGCTGAAGAACCAGCAGGAAAGCAAAACAGCTCATAGCTGTAGACATCAAATCCTCCGTTCTTCAACGAACCTTTTAGAGGGATCAGAAAGCAAAAGTTTTTATGGTTTAGAAAGACCCAACAGACATATTTTGAGCAGCAGTCAAATAATTCCTTTGGTTAAAGCAGTTTAATAAACAGATGCTATCAGTGGGGTAGATGGGTTCTGGAAAGTCAAGGATTCTGTAACCATCCCTGGAACCTCTCACAAAAACCCCTGAGGACTTGCCTAACTGTCCACTTCTAGAAGCAGCTGTGGTTGAACCTCCTTCTGTCTACAAGTGTAGCAGACCACTGCACAGAACAAATGTATAAGTCAGTATCCAAAGTGTACAAGAGTCCCTTCATTCCCCCATAAGGCCAGGGGTGCCTTATTTTCCCCTTTCACAATGTCCCACCATGTAAGAAGGTGGTTGACAAACTTGAGATTGCAAACGTAATGCACAAAAGAGACATCTGAGAGGTCTGACCAGACCAGAAAGGATCCAGAATTTTAGCTTTTTTTGTACAAAAAGGGGGTGGGGACAGTGAAGGACCTTGGACCCATTTTAGATTGAGTAGCCTAAATTAGTATGTTATGAAAGCCAAGTACCAGAATCATGGTGCTTACAGGAACATTACTGGAGGTTCTCTTTGGAGCTTCAGGATGCCTGTCTTCATAGACTTATCTGTGCTTATGCGTGGAAACCAGTTGATGTCAGTTTACCATGTTGTCTTTCCAAAGCCCCCAGGTTGCTTATCAAGTGCATTGTGGCTGTAAAAGCTTATCTAATACCCCAGGGGATCTGAGCATTTCCATACTTGGATAACTGGCTACAAGCTGCCCCCACCAGGGAATCACCAACTCTGGCACAAAACTACTTAAAGCAGCTGTTGCTGTTCTTGGATATTTCATCGAGTACCACAAATTCCCAATTGTGGCTGTAGCAAGCACAAACTTTGATATATAGCCATTTGGCTACAGTAACCAAAGTGTCATACTTTCACCAGAGAGAATTCTTAACATACATTTAGCAGCAGAGTTGGCTGCCACTGTCCCTACAACAGCCTCGATCCTCTGCCAGGGCTGGAACCAGCATTATTTGATCTAGCTCCATATGTCATGTGCACTTTCAGAACTTTACAGTGGAAGGGAAGGCTTCACTGATAATCATGTTTCACTGTTGCAGTCATTACATTTGGGTAATCTGCTGGCAGGTTGACCTCAGTTGGCCTGTTTAACAAAGTCGTGGGTCCTGCGTCAGTTGCTGTCCCTTCTATGACATCAGGTCGTCAGGAGTATAAAACATGCAGCCGACGCCATTACATCGGTCTTTCTTGCTGCGCGGTGCCCGAAGCAGAAGTTGGCAAGTGCTGGTCGGCCGACTCCTGAAATTTTTATTTTCGAGTTTCAGAACCGAAGTCTTCAACTTAAAGCTAAGTACCCCGTTGAGGAAACTTTTTTCTTGCTCCTTACCGATTGTCAGTAAAAGTTAATAATTGTATTACTTGTGGGAAGCAAATACCTCATAAGGATTTTCATTTGTACTGTATTCATTGCCTAGGCCCTGACCACGATGTACCTTGCTGTCAGTTTTGTGCTTTATTTAATCAGCGCACTATCAGTCGGTAGATTTTTTGCTTCAGAGTATTTCGGTTCTCAGTTTAATTATCCAGAAATGACGTCCGTTAGCCATCCGACTACCGGATTACCCAAAAATCGCAAAGAAAAAGACACTGGCCGTTGAGGTCCAAAACTGCCGACATTTCTCCTAAGCCAGTCGCTAGTTCGCCAGTACTCAGTGAGGCGCTTTTGCAGCCTCTGATACCCACTACTTTCGATTCGCAGGCCTCTACTGAGACCCATTCGGAGTCCAGTATGCCGCGAGATGCTTCGCATATGGGAACCCGTGGATGTCTCTACCTTGGATGGCTCAGGAGCCGCTGAGCAGGCACCGGCTTCTGATGGTATATTCAGGCTTACAGACTTGCATATTAGACCAACTCCATCTTCAGTGCTGAGGCCTAAATCTCTATCTATGTCTAAAAAAAACGGCGCACAGGCCACATGTTCAGGTCCCTATGCCTAAAAAACAAATGATCAAAATGGCTGAAGATTTAATTACTCTTATCAGGGGTAGTCAACCCCCCCACAGAGGCCTAGGATTGAATTTGACTATGACTCTTCTGAACAGGACTCTGTTTCTTCTGACTCTTATAATCTGGATTTCTCCATTCCTACTTATCAGGACTCTGCAGAGGATTCCATTCCCTCTGCTTCTCCGCCTGATGATTTCTCTCTTGGGGAAACTTTACATACCTTAAAGGAGCATTTCCACTGGGATTTCTCTGAATCCAAAAAGAGGCTTAGGGATTTCCTCCTTCCTCAGCATAGGCCTTTGGCTATACCTTCAGATGTTCTTCGTATTTCACTGTTGGTCTTTACATTTGGGTAATCTGCTGGCAGGTTGCCCTCAGTCGGCCTGAATTCCATAGTCTTGGGTCCTGTGTCGGTTGCTGTCTTCTCTTCCATGAGATCAGGTCGTCAGGGGTATAAAACATGCAGCCAACACCATTTTCTTTAGTCTTTCTTGCCGCGCGGTGCCCGAAGCAGAAGCATTTTGCAAGTGCCAGTCGGCCGACTACTGAAATATTAGAGTTTGAGTTTCAGAACCGAAGTCTTAACTAAAGCCAAGTATCCCGTTGGGGAAACTTTTCTCTTGCCTTTTACCGAGGTCATAAAAAGTTAATTGTATTACTTGTGGAAAGCAAATACCTCATAAGGATTTCCAACTATACTGTATTTCTTGCCTAGGCCCTGATCACAACGTGCCTGGCTGTCAGTTTTTTGCTAGATTTAACCAACGCACTGTTAAGCATCGGTATATTTTTGCATCAAAGTATTTTGGAAACAGATTTAACTATCCAGAAATGTCAGATAGTAATCAGACTACCGAAGTACATAATGCAAAGAAAAGGACAGAGAAAGGCAGTCGAGATCCAAACCTGATGACGAATCTTCTCCTAAGCCAGTCGCCGGTACTCAGTGAGGCGCTTTCAGAGCCCCTGATACCTGCTACCTTCGAGTCGCAGGCCTCTACCGATACCCATGTGGAGTCGGGCATGCTGCAAGATGCTCAAGGTATTGGACCGATGGATATATCTCCCTCTGATGGGTCCGTAGCCGCTGAGCAGGCACCGGCTTCTGAGGGTGTATTCAGACCTTAACATTTGTATATCAAACCAACAACAGCTGCAAAACCAAAGACAAAAGCAACTTCTAAAACTAAAAAAAATGACGCATGAGCCACATGCACGGGCCTCCGTGCCTAAAAACACAAATGATCAAAATGGCTGAAGACCTTATTACCTTGATCAGGGGTACCCATCCCCCTCCAGATAAAAGGCCTATTCAAGACACTGATTATGAATCTTCAGATCAGGTTTCTATCTCTTCTGATTCCTCTTCTGATCAGGAATTATCTATACCTCCCTATGGGGATTCTGATGCTGAGGAGTCTGTTCCATCTGCATCTCCTCCTGAGGATTATTCATTTGGGGAAACCTTGCATACTTTGAGGGAGCATTTTCACTGGGAGAGTCAAGACTTCTCAGAATCAAAAAAGAGGCTCGGGGATTTCCTTCTTCCTCAGCACAGGCCTTTAGCCATTCCCCCTGTTTTGGACATTGTGGATGATGTGATGTTCATCGTGCATACAGCTGCAGTAATCACAGATGGGTTTTCTGCCGTCAGGCGGGTCCTCGGTCGTCCGAATTCCAAAGTCTAGGTCCGGCGTCGGTTGTTGTTGCTTTCTTTCCTGACGTCAGTGCGACGGGTATATAAGACAGCCGACGCCATTTTCTTCAGTCTTTTTTGCCGCGCGGTGCCCGAAGCAGTTCGCAAGTGCAGGTCGGCCAGCTCCTGAAATTACGAAAAATTGGAAACCGAAGTCTTCTTTAAAGCTAAGTACCCCGTTGGGGAAACTTTTCTTGCCTCAGACCGATGTCAGACAAAGTTAACAATTGTATTTCTTGTGGGAAGCAAATACCACATAAGGATTTCCTTTCCCTCTGCATACCTTGTTTAGGCCCAGACCACGACGTCTTGGGCTGTCGCTTTGCACTACTTTCAATAAACGCACTATTAAGCGTCGGGTAGAGTTCGCCCAGCACTTTTTTGGTAAAGCCTTTGATTATAAAATGTCGTCGGAGACTCCGACTACCGTTTTGTCCAAAAAAACGCAAGGACAAAGACTGACACCCGAGCTTTTGCGCTACTTTCAATAAACGCACTATTAAGCATCGGGCGGAGTTCGCCCAGCACTTTTTTTGGTAAAGCCTTTGATTATAAAATGTCGTCGGAGACTCCGACTACCGTTTTGTCCAAAAAACGCAAGGACAAAGACCGACACGCGAGGTCCGCAGTCTCCACCGACACCACGCCAAAACCGGCTACACGTGGTCCGGTTCTCAGCGAGACACCTACGCAGCCTCTGACGACGACACTTCTTTGGCGGTGTCTTCTGTAACCGAGACTGCAGGTACCTCGGCCCATACCCAGACTACAACCACTGAAGCCACTGTGAGTGTTGAGCCTCCTAATGTGGACAGGTCCACTTCCATCCATGCTGTCTTTAGACCCTCATCTTCATTTTCCATAAAGGCCTTTACTAAGTCCAAATCAGCCATGCATCCCAAGAGGCCAGTTGCACAGGGCCCATCTCCAGGCCCCATGCCTAAAAAGCAGATGCTAAAAATGGCTGAGGATTTAATTACTCTTATCAGGGGTTCCCAACCCCCTCCAGACAAGAGACCCAGAGTGGAGGAAGATTCTCCCTCTTCTGACCAGGGCTCCATTTTTTCAGAACTTTCTGATGAAGAGGAACACTCATACTCCCCTTTTGAAGATTCTGATGCAGAGCAGTCCATTCCTTCTGCATCTCCCCCAGAGGATTTTTCCTTTGGGGAAACCTTGCACACCTTGAGGGAACACTTCCATTGGGAAGGCCAAGACTTTTCTGATTCCAAGAAAAGACTTAGGGAATTTCTTTTGTTACCTCAGCATAGACCTCTGGCGATACCTCCTGTCTTGGACATACTTGATGTTTACTCGTAGGCTTGCCTTAATCTGGATTCCCTGCCTCCTGCCCCAGTCAAGCCTGATAGGTACTACAGAGTTCCTAACTCTCATCAATTTCTTTACAAAAGCCATAATGCTGACCCTGAAACCATTTCTCAATGCCCCAAGGGAATGAAGGCCTCTACTGCTAAGAATCCACTACCTTCCGAAAGAGAGTCTAGATCCTTAGAAAGGTAGGGAAAAAAGGTATATACCTCGCCCACCTTAGCGATGAGGGCCTTAAATTGTCAGTTCCATATGCTTAAATATCAACAGTTTCTGTTATCACAATTAAGAAATAAAATGTCTCAACCTGAACAACCAGATTTGAAGGAGTTGCAGGATATGATGCATAGTGCAGAACAAATGGGTAAACACACCTTACAATGTGGTTATGATGCCCTAGTGGCCTCAAGTAGAGCTGCTGTGACAGGATCAGTCATTCATAGACATGCCTGGCTTAGGGAACAAACCTTGCCTGATCATGTTAAAGCTAAACTACTAGATGCTCCTTTACAAAAGGATGTACTATTTGGTACTAATGCTGAGGAGATACTACGGAAAATGGAAGAAAAAGCTAAATCTATGCAAACTGTCAAAGCTTTTCTACAGGTTCAACCACCACGTTTTAGCAGAAATTGGCCTTCAAAAAACTGGTCCTTTCCAGCCACGGACAATCCCCAAAGAGGTAGATACAGGCGCACAAGGGGCAGAGGACAATCTCAAGGATCATATAGAGGCAGACAATGGCAAACTCCAGCACCAAGAGGTGGCGAAGACAGTACACAACAATACAGGAAACAAACCCAATGACTTCCCCCTTTTCATGCCAAGCAAGTCTCCGCTGGCAGCACCCTTGGGAGGAAAGCTGGCATTATTTACAAGAAATTGGCATATCACAACAGACAAATGGATCCTGGACATTATAAACAGAGGCTACAGATTTCATTTTCAGACTCTTCCAAAAATGAGAGGCATGCCGAACCTGCCACACAATCAAAGGGCAGAGGCTCAAATACAAATTTCAAAGCTCATGGACATGAAAGCTATTCATGAGGTACCTACTCACGAACAAGGTCAAGGTTTTTATTCCAGACTATTTCTGGTACCAAGGAAAGGAACCGACTGGAGACTCATTTTGGACTTATCCATCCTAAACACATTTCTACTCTTACCAAAATTCAAGATGCTCACATTACAGCAGCTTCTTCCCATGCTGGGCAAGGAGTTTTGGCTGGTAACATTGGACCTCAAGGAGGCATACCTGCATGTCCCAATCAGACAAAGCTGCAGAAGATACCTCAGTTTTCTTGCAGGTTCCATCCACTATCAATTCTCTGCATTGCCCTTTGGCTTATCTACTGCGCCCAGAATATTCAAGAAATGCCTGGCATCAGTAATTGCCTACTGCAGACATCAAGGGATACAAATTTACCCTTATTTGGACGACTGCCTGATCCAAGCGGACAGCAAGCACATACTTGCTTATGTAACACGGTTATTAAATTCTCTGGGATACACAGTCAACAGAGAAATCCAGGCTAACACCAACTCAGAAAATGGCTTTCCTGGGTGCCAACTTGGACACAAACACCCAGATGACCTATTTTACGCCAGAAAAACAAGGGCAACTAACTCAGTACTTCAAAATACTAGAAAATTGTACCAGGCTCACTGCAAGGAAAATCCTGCAGGCTCTGGGCTTCATGGCATCTTGCATTCTTTTAATCCAATGTGCAAAGTTGCATATGAGGAAACTTCAATGGTACCTAAAAAACCTATGGTCTCAACACAGCCACAGTTTGGAAACAATAATACCAATAATCCCATGTTTGCAAAAGGAATTTCTATGGTGGGCCCAAGCATGCCAAACAAACACAGGTCTTCCATTCTGCAAGCCTCAAGCAAATCAAGTCATCACAACAGACGCCTCAGACTATGCCTGGGGGGGCGCACATGACAGACAGGTGCATTCAGGGCAAATGGTCCCAAAAGGAAAAGCACCTTCACATCAATCAAAAAGAAATGCTAGCAGTGATAAATGCAATTACAGCTTTCAAGGACCTCCTGCATCCAGGGCAATTATTGATAAGAACAGACACCACCACAGTAATGTGATACATAAACAAGGAGGAACACATTCATACCCCCTGTGCAGGCTAGCCATGTCACTTTGGAACTTGGCTGTGGAATGGCAAATCGAACTAAAAGCACAGTACTTGTCAGGATTGGAAAACACACTGGCAGACAATCTAAGCAGAAATGACAGACCCACACGAATGGAAGTTGCATCCTCAGGTGTTTACAAAGATAATTCAAGCGTGGGGAAGGCCAGACATAGATCTCTTCACCTCCCACAGGAATCATCAATTGAAAAAGTTCTGTTCAAGGACCTTTCATCCAAAGGCCTGGAGAGTGGACGCCCTTTCTTTCAGTTGGTCAGCATGGACAGTTTACGCTTTCCCACCTTTGCCTCTTCTGCCCAAGGTGCTCTTGAAAGCAAGAGCAGACAGACCGAAGATGATACTGATTGCTCCAGACTGGCCAAGACAACACTGGTACCCACTCCTGAGGAGCCTAACACATACTCCTCCCTGGACCCTACCTCTAATGCCTCTTCTACTGACTCAGCACAGCTACAAAACTCTTCACAGTCAGCTGAAAACACTCAATCTGGCTGCATGGAAAATTCCTTAACAGCACAACAGACCCTACTCTCCAAAGAGGTGCAGGATGTCATTTTGGAGGCCAGAAGTCCATCTACTAGAAAGGCTTACTCCAAAATGGAAACGGTTTTGCGCTTGGAATGAGAAAAAAGGCCAGGATCCTAGAAAACTGAATTTGCCTCAGATATTACAGTATCTAGCGGAGCTGTTGAACAGTGGACTTTCATTTTCCTCCATCAAAATTCATGCCTCAGCCATTTCTGCAGAATACAACACTGATCCACCCTTATTCTCTCACCCACTTTTAAGACAGTTCCTCAGAGGGGCTAAAAATATAAGACCTCCAAGGAAACAACCAATACCAGCCTGGGATCTTAATTGCATTCTAGAAAAATTAACATTGCCTCCCTTTGAACCAGCTGCCTCAACAGGTTTGCAATATTTGTCCTGGAAAACAGCTTTCCTTCTGGCCATTACCTCAGCTCGTAGGGTTTCGGAACTACAAGCCCTCATGGCTGTGCAGCCCTTTCTCATCTTCCATCAGGACAGGGTTTCCCTACGAACCAACCCGTCATTTATGCTTAAGGGTAGTATCCAGGGTAGCTTTAAATCAGGCCATACACTTACCTACCTTTTACCCCAATCCTCAAAACAAAGGGGAAAGGCTGCTACATTCCTTAGACATCCATAGACAGCTACGTTACTATTTGGACAGAACAAAGCCTTTCAGGAAATCAGAACAACTTTTTGTGTCCTATGCTGTAGGAGCTCAAGGGAAGCCAATTTCCAAACAGACAATTTCAAAATGGATAGGCCACTGCATACGGTTTTGTTACTCCTTTCATGGCAAATCTGTTCCTACAGGCATCAGATCCCACTCCACAAGGGCCACAGCTACCTCTACAGCCTTCCTCAGAGGAGTCCCTACCAAAGATATTTTGGAGGCAGCCACTTGGAGTTCTGTGCATACCTTCACAAAACACTACCACCTGCCTTTATGCTCCAAAACTAGAGCAGGCTTTGCCACTGCTGTGTTGCAGGGCATTCTGGCTCCTCCCAGTTCCACCTAGTGCCTACCACCCTGTGCGTAGCTTTAGGATTCTACCCATCTGTGATTACTGCAGCTGTATGCACGATGAACATAGTACAGTTTTGTACCTACCATAAATGTAGATGTTCGAGTGCTAATACAGCTGCAGTACAGGTTTCCCTCCCTCCTTCCCCTCTTGGTAAAGGCCTAGTGGTTAACACCTCCTCATACAACCTGATTGGGTTATCCTTCTATGGTGTATTTGCTTGCAACTACTAATTTTTGATTATATTGTATGGCATGATTATATATATAATTTATGTATTGCCTTCCTTCTGGGGGCACCTGACATCTGGGGCAAGAAAGACTGAAGAAAATGGCGTCGGCTGTGTCTTGTATACCCCTGTCGCACTGACGTCAGGAAAGCGACAACAACTGACGCCAGACCTAGACTTTGGAATTCGGCCGACCGAGGACCCGCCTGACGGCAGAAAACCCATCTGTGATTACTGCAGCTGTATTAGCACTCTAACATCTACATTTATGGTAGGTACAAAACTGTCTTTTTCTGAGTCAAGCATGACCCCTGACCCTGACTCTTTACTTCCGGATCCCAGTAAGCCTGACAGATACAAGAGGGTCCCTGACTGACATAAATTTTTATTTAGAAACCCTGCTGCTGATCCTGCAACTATTTCACAGGGTCCAGAGGGAGTTGAGGCCTCAACAGCAAAAAATCCTACCCCCTCTGACAGAGATTCAAGGGCTCTGGACAGATGGGGAAAAAAACATTTATACATCTGCAACCTTGGAACTCAGGGCCTTAAACTGTCAATTTCATATGCTTAAGTACCAATAACATGTTATGGGATTGCTGAAACAGAAAATTATGTTAATTTCAGAATGTGCAGAAAATAAAGAATTGCAGGAATTAGTGCATGCAGCTGAACAAGTTGAAAAGCATACTTTGCAATGTGGCTTTGATTCCATAGAGGCGTCCTGCAGGACCGCAGTTACTGGATCTGTGATTAGGAGGCATGCCTAGTTAAAGAAACAGAATTTACCTGATCATGTTAAAGCAAAATTGCTATGCACCTTTTCAGCATGATTCTCTGTTTGGTATTAAGGCAGAAGAGGTTTTAAAGAAAACTGAAGACAAAGCTAAGTCTATGCAAACTGTAGACTTATTACAAGTGCAGCCACCAAGATTCAGTAGATACTGGCCTACAAAACCTGGTCCTTTCCTGTGTCAGAGCTCAAAGGGGCAAATCCAAACGACCTAAGGGTTCCATATACCAGGCACAAGATTCATACAGGTCAAAGCAATGGGGGGCGCATCCACCTCCAAATCTGGAGGAGATAAAGCGCAAACCTACAGAAAGCAATCCCAATGACTTCCCTCTGCCTACACCAAGCACTTATCTTTTGGCAGCACCCATAGGGGGAAAGCTAGCACTTTTTGCTCAAAATTGGCAGTTAACCCATGACAAGTGGGTACTAAACATCGTATCACAGGGATACAGATTTCATTTCCACACTCTGCCAATGGCAAATGGTTGGCCATATCTGCCAAAAAATCAATGGGCAGAAGCACAGAAACAGGTTACATCCCTCATGGATATGGGGGCCATTCAGACAGTACCAGAACAGGAAAAAGGACAAGGCTTTTACTCGACAGTTCTTGGTACCCAGAAAGGACAAGGCCTGGCAGCCAATACTGGATTTATTGACCTTGAACACATACCTGGACATTCCAAAATGCTGACTTTGCAGAAGCTTCTGCCCATGCTGGGCAAGAATGCTTGGCTGGTGACTTTAGACCTAAAAGAGGCATACTTGCATGTCCCAATAAGACAATCGTGCAGAAGATACCTCAGATTCAAGGCTGGCTTAATGTATTACCAGTTCTCTGCAATGCCCTTTGGCTTATCTACTGCACCCAGGGTCTTTACAAAGTGCCTGGCACCAGTAATTGCATTTTGCAGACAAAGTATACAAATATATCCTTACTTGGACGACTGTCTCATTCAAGCAGAGAACAAGGACACTCTTCTTCGACACCTGACGTTTGTGACGAGGCTTTTAACATGCCTAAAGGTACACAGTAAACGAAAATAAATCACAACTGGTACCCTCTCAAAAGAGAACATTCCTGGGTGCAAGCTTGAATGCAACTGCCCAGATGGCTTACCTCATGCCAGACAAACAAAGGCAACTGACTACTTACTTCAAACTGATGGCAACCAAAACTCGGTTATTTGCAAGACAAATTCTGCAGGCTCTGGGCTTCATGGCATCGTGCATCCTACTAATTCCATATGCAAGACTGCATATGAGGAAACTTCACTGGTTCCTAAAAAGTTTATGGAGTCAACATTCTCACAGTCTGGAAGCAATTATTCCTCTCATTCCCTGCCTGCAGCAGGAGTTTCTGTGGTGGGCAAAGGCATGTCACCAAAACATGGGATGGGCCTTCACTCTTCCCCCCTGCCAGCCAAACCTTAACAGATGCATCGGATTATGCCTGGGGAGGCCCACATGGCAGGAAGATGCATTCAGGGCATATGGACCCCAAAACAAATGCATCTAGATGCTAGCTGTTCAAAGTGCCCTAACAGCCTTAAAGGACTTGCTTCATCCAGGACAACTACTGATAAAGACCGGCAACACCACAGTCATGTGGTATATAAATAAGCAAGGGGGCACATACTCCTACCCCCTTTGCAGATTAGCCATGGCACTGTGGGACACAGCTTTTACCTACCAAATACATCTTCAAGCTCAATTCCTGCCAGGAAAACAAAACACACTGGCAGACTATTTAAGCAGAAACCTTATGGATCCTCATGAGTGGAAACTAAATCCACAAGTCTTCAGCATGATAACAGAGAAATGGGGGAGCCCAGACATCTATTTGCCTCTCCTCAAAATTATCAATTGAAAAGATTCTGCACAAGGACTTACCACAGACAAGCATGGAAAGTGGACGCCCTGTCCTTCAGTTGGAAAAACCTATCAGTTTATGCCTTTCCTCCTCTGGTTCTTCTCCCCAAGGTCCTCCTAAAAGTCAAACGAGAAACCAAAGATGATACTAATTGCCCCGGACTGGCCCCGCCAGTACTGGTACCCAATCGTAAGGAACTTGTCTCAATACCCAGCTTGGACCTTACCTCAGACTTCAACTACTCTCCCTGCAAAGCATTCAGATCCTGCACAATCAACTACAGACACTGAACCGGACAGCATGGCTGATAATAGTTATACAAACAACACCTCTCAGTAAAGCTGTGATGGATGTCATTTTGGAAGCCAGAAGGCCTAGTACTAGGAAGTCTTACACTGACAAATGGAAGAGATTCTGTGCTTGGAATCAAGCACAAGGAACCGATAAAGCAGAACCAAATATTCCTCAGATATTACATTACTTAACTGAGATGCTTGACAAAGACCTATCTTTCTCATCAATTAAAATCCGTGCCTCTGCCATTTCGGCTCATTACAATACAGAGCCACCAATTTTTTTCTCATCCTTTACTAAAGCAGTATCTTAAAGGAGCCAAAAATGTAAGGCCTCCTAGAAGATTACCATTTTCTGCATGGGACCTCAATTATATGTTTGAAAATCTCACCCTTCACCCATTTGAACCAGCTGCTACCGCTAATATAAAATTCTTATGGAAAACAACTCTGCTACTAGCAATTACTTCAGCAAGAAGAGTATCAGAGCTACAGGCCCTCATGGCTGTAGAGCCTTTTATCATATTTTACCCAGACGGTGTCTGAGGACAAATCCTACTTTTATGCCTAAGGTGGTTTCCAGTGTGGCTCTTAACCAAACAATTCATCTGCCAACCTTTTATCCAAATCCGCAGAACATGGGAGAGAGAATTCTGCATTCCTTGGACGTACACAGGCAGCTAAGATTCTACTTGAGCAGGACTAAAGCTCTAAGAAAAACTGAGCAATTATTAGTGTCATATGCTGCAAGATCAGAAGGAAAGGCTATTACGAAGCAGACATTTTCAAAGTGGATAAGCCACTGCATCCGTTTCTACTGCTTACACCATGGTAAACCTGTGCCCCAAGGGCATTAGGTTTCTTTCCACCAGAGCCGCAGCTACTTCAGCAGCCTTTCTCATAGGAGTACCAACCAAAGACATTCTAGAGGCTGCTACTTGGAGTTCTGTCCACACCTTCACAAAGCATTATCATTTGCCTCTCTACTCAAGTCCGGGACAGGCTTT